>NC_051068.1:67155909-67173409 GCF_004664715.2 Peromyscus leucopus
AAAGAAAGGAAAGGAAATTTTGAGGAGAGAAAGTTGAAGAGAGCCAGAGGATCAGTGAGTCAGCTGTGAGATTTCATCGCCTAGAAATGTCAGAGAAGCTACGTGCATGAAGTCTCACCAACAGGGCTGCGTAAACAGGACCACACCAATAGGCATGCTAACACAGAAGGGGGAAGGAAGCTCATGAGGTCTCAACCCTAGACAAAGAACTACAGGTGATTAAGGAATCTTAGAGGAGCAGGATAAACAGTCTTCCCCAGAAGAACACGCCAAATGATCAGCCCTAAAAACATACAAGTAACATTATGTTGACTGAACACGTTGTATTTATATATTCAGGAATGTGTACACACACACACACACACACACACACACACACACGTAACAACAATTAAAGAAAAAGAGGCTGGACTTAGAGAAATAATATCTCAGAGGTTAAGATCATGTACTGTTCTTGTAGAGGACCAGGGTTCAGTGACTGTCACCCACATGTGTTGCTCATAACCATCAATAACTCCAGTTCAAGGGGATCTGACCTTCTTGGGTAACACACACACACACACACACACACACACACACACACACACACACGGTGTACAAGTACATATAGACATAACATTGATACATATAGACACATAGAATGTAAATCTAAAAGAATTAAAAAGAGGCCATGCATTTGAAAGAGAGCAAGCAAGGGGTTGTAGGAAGGAAATGCAGGGGAGGGTGATATAATTATACTCTCAAAACTTAAAAAAATTAGCCAGGTGGCATATGCCTTTAATCCCAGCATTTGGGAGGCAGAGGCAGATGGATCTCTATGAGTTTGAGGCCAACCTGGTCTACAGAGAGAGATCAAGGATAGCCAGAGCCACACAGTGAGATCCTGTCTCAAAACCCCACCCCTCACCCCCAAAAAATTAAGTTTTGAGACCAGGTGGTGGCACACTTGGGAAGCAGAGGCAGGTAGAACTCTATATTTTGAGGCCAGTCTGGTCTACAGAGTGAGTTCCAGGACAGTCAAGGCTACACAGAGAAATCCCATCTTAAAAAAAAAAAACACAAACAAAAAGTTTTGAGGATGAAACAGGAACTTGTGCTAAAAGTGTCACTCTGTAAAATCTGCTTTGTTAATCAAATTCAAGGACACAGGGCTAAGACATTCCGCTTCTACTCACAAACTACAGCTTTGCTATTTGAAGTCAGTTGATAGAAATGCCACGTCCTAGTCTTGCCTGGTAGTCGGAGTATGTGGATTACCTTTTTTTCTTTCTTTCTTTCTTCTTTTTTTTTTTTTTTAAATAATAATTGCTGATAAACAGTGAAGGCTTTGAGAAAATGAGGTGTTTTGGTTTTGTTTCTTGTAGTCAGTGTTTTCTTTGGGCTGCCAGCTCACAAAAAATGACATGGATTAATTATGAAAGCTCAGCCTATAACTTAGGCTTGTCCCATTAGCTCGTATAACTTAAATTAACCCACTTTTATTCATCTACACGTTGCCACGTGACTCGTGGCTCTTACCTCTCTTCCCCCATGTTTTGCTCTCTCTCTGCATCTGGCTGGCAACTCTTGTCTTTTTTCTTCCCAGAGTTCTCTCTGTCCAGAAGTCCGGCCTATACCTCCTGCCTAGCTATTGGCAGTTTTGCTTTTTACTAGACCAATCACAGTGACACATCTTCACAGTGTAAAGGAATATTCCACAACAGTTTCTATTTTATTTTATATGTATAGGTGTTTTGCCTGTATGTATGTCTGTGTACTAAAGGGCACCAGATCCTCTGGAACTGGAGTTACAGAATGTTGAAGGCATCATATGGGTGCTGTGAATAGAATCCAGGGGGTCCTCTGGAAGAGCAGCCAGTGTTCTTAACTGCTGAGCTCTCTCTCCAGTCCTGTAGATTACTTTTTGACATACCAAAGTAGTCTGGATTTCCAAATCCAGGTACAAAGCTTTGAACAGTGGATCTTTGAACATTACAGTCTACCTTTATCTTTACTTTGGAGTTTCTAAGTGGACCTTCAATCCACTCAGACCAGATTTCTTTTTTTTTTTAAAACCAGGATCTTCTTTATGTCGCTCACGTTGGCCTTGAACTTGGAGTAATCCTCCTGTCTCCTGAGTCTTGCTATTTTAGGTATGTCCCATCTTTCCTGGCTTAGTCAGGACTTCTTGATTCCTTCATTTACTCTTCTGCTGACCTTGAAGCCAACAAAACTGCTTCCAGCTGGGTTTGGAGACATGTGCCTGTGATCCTCACACTTGGAAAGCAGAAGCGGGAGTTCACAGTCATTCTCGGCTACACACCATGCTCTAGGCCAGCCTGGAGTCCATTCGACTCTGTCTCAAAGCAAAGCAAACAAAACCAAACCCAGGCTGGAAAGACGGCTCAGTAGTTAAGTACACTTGCTGCTCTTCCAAAGGACCTGAATTAGGTTCCCACCACCGATGGCACACAGCTCACACCTGCCTGTAACTCCAGCTCAGGGGATCTGATGTCCTCTTCTGGCCTCTGCAGGCACCTGAACGTACAGAGCATATGCTCACACAGACACACATATGCACACATACAGACTTTAAACCCAAACAAACTAAAACAATCAAACAAAAACCCCTCTTGTTTTATTTAAATTGGAATTCTAAAGCCAACCCTTTATTTTATTCTGCAATGCTCCTCTTTCTTCTTTTGGGGAGTTGCTCTGGAATCATAAGTACGTGCCATTCTGACCATGACCAGCCTCTTTCTCAGACAGGGTCTCAAACGGGAGTTCAAGGTCATCCTGAGTACTTAGTAAAATCCTGTTTCAAAATAAAAAGGCTCAGTGGTAGAGTACTCGCCTAGCAGTGTGAGGCAGCCCTGGCATCTCCAGTGTTTGGTGGGAGTGTTGGAATAACGCTTGAGTAAGTGAATGAGTGGGGTATCTGCGCTGGAGAACTGAGTTTAAGGGGGACCATTGTTGCACGAATCCTAATCAGTCTAATAAAAACCCGGAGCCAGATATCAGGGTGAAAGCTGAAAGATCAGAGAAGCAGAGCAAGTCACAGCCACCACCTCTTAGCTCACCAGCTCCTCAGCCTGAAAGAGCCAGAGTTCCTGTCTCCTCCAGCCTTATATTCCTTTCTCTGCCCAGTCATATCACTTCCTGTCTCAACCTTCCTAGTGCTGGGATTAAAGGTGTGTGATCCCAAATGCTGGGATTAAACGTGTGTGCCACCACTGCCTGGCTCTGTTTCTTTTTTAGACTAATCTCGTGTAGCCCAGCGTGGCCTTGAACTCACAGAGATCCAGACGGTTCTGCCTCTGCCTCCCGAGATTAAAGGTGTGTGCCACCACTGCCTGGCCTCTATGTTTCAACGAGTGGCTTGTTCCGTCCTCTGATGTTCAGGCAAATTTTATTAAGAGTACAAGCCATGTATCACCACAGACGACATGACATTCCTCTCTTACTGCAATGTTTTGGTGTATTCTCAAGACTTTCCACAAGTCTATCCAGTTTAGACCTAGGTCCCCAGAACAAGCAGCGTTAAAACTCTTAACCTTCCCGGACCTGAGCGCGACCGGAAGTTCCCCGGCTTTGTTCTGAGAACTACAGTTCCCAGAAGGCAGTGCGGAGGAAGGGAGGTAGTAGAAGAGGACTTCCGACGCTGATGCGGACCTTGAAGTCAGCGCGACGCCCAGAGGTACGCTTGGGTGGCGGGCTGAGGGGACAGGTGAAAGAGGGTGGCACTGCCTGGGAGTGAGTGTCAGATGCAGAGCGGGGAGTGGTAGAAAGCATCTCTAGCCTTGATGTCTCTCTTTGCAGCGACCATGACGAAGTTAACCCAGTGGCTTTGGGGACTGGCGCTCCTGGGCTCTGCCTGGGCTGCCCTGACCATGGGAGCTCTGGGCCTGGAGCTGCCTTTCCCTTGCCAGGAGGTGCTGTGGCCACTGCCTGCCTACCTGCTGGTGTCCGCTGGTTGCTATGCCCTGGGCACTGTGGGCTACCGCGTGGCCACGTTTCACGACTGTGAGGACGCCGCCCGAGAGTTGCAGAGCCAGATCCTGGAGGCTCGAGCGGACTTAACCCGCAGGGGGCTACGCTTCTGACACCTTCACCCATTCCTGTCCGGACATCCTTGCCCATTCCCCATTAAAGTGCAGTTTTTATTTTCTAGCCTTGTTTAGTTTGAGTATGGAGGATAAGTACTGGGGATTCTGTATACCAGACGTCAAGAAGTGCGAGGCGGGAGAGCCATCTTCCCGGTATACCTAACTTCCATTTTTTGGCTTTGCATTTTGGTGATGTTCTGTCTTCTCAGATTTTTTTTTTTTTTTGAAATAGGATCTCATGTGTCCCAGACTGGCCTCGAACCCAGGCATATGGCTGAGGATGCTCTTGGTTCTCTACCTCTCATCTCCTCTAATTAACACGCTAAACCACCATGACTAGATTCTGAGGTGCTGGGGATCGAACCTGCCGGCCTTCAAACATGTGAGCCCTCAACGGAGCTACGTCCCAACCTGTTTTGTTTACTTGTTTAGATGGTTTTACTGAGTAGTCCAACTTGGCCTACAACTTGCCAAGTTGCCCAGGCTTCCCTCAACCTTGTGGTCCTCCTGCCTCAACCTCTTTCTTTTGTTTTTCGAGACAGTTTCTCTGTGTAGCCCTGGCTGTCCTGGAGCTCAGTCTGTAGACCAGGCTAGCCTCAAAGTCAGAGATCTGCCTGCCTCTGCCTCCTGAGTGTTGAGGTTAAAGGCGGTCACCACCACCGCCCAGCTCTGCCTCAAACTCTTAAATGCTGGGATTGTAGGCTTCCCACATAAGGCTGGGCAAGAAGTAGGTATACCAAACTTCCATTTTTTTTTTTTTTTTAATAAGACTTTTTCTTTTTAGCCAGGCTTTGGTGGCGCACGCCTTTAATCCCAGGACTCGGGAGGCAGAAGCTACAAAGAGGAACCCTGTCTCGAAAAACCAAAAAAAAAAAAAAAAAAAAAAAAAAGATTTTTTCTTTTTAAAAGGTCTTCCAGGTCTTTGTGACTTCTAGGTCAGTCGAATACCTTTTCTGAGCCAATCCTGGATGCTAGTCACTAGACCCACCTCCTATCAGGTCAGGAAAAACGCACAAGGCCTGCAGGCAGGGGCAGGGAACAGTTTATTTTAGGGCACATTCTAAAGATACCACCTCAGCCTCCAAAATGAGAAAAGATCATCTATTTAAAAAATGTGATTTCATCCCATAGGTCCCATCCGATCTACGTAAAGGTCTTTCCTTGATCCCTCTATTTTCAAAATCAGCTTTTTTCTTACAACCCATTGCATCCACGGAATTGGTCAGGAGGACCGGCAGAAACAAGAGCTCTTTTTGGTATCACGTTGGCCCTAAGGCGGCTGTGGTCAGGTCTGCAGAAGTCGGTGGTATTTCCTGTCGTGCTCTGGGGGGTACTTGCAGAAAAGCCCAAGGCGGATCAAGCTGGTGAGGATTCCTGGGAGGTTGGGTACCTGCAACCGAAAAGCTGCTATAAAGACAGGAACTTGTTTCTGCTTTGGAGACTCGTCGTCCCGTTCAGGATCTTCTTACCGTGATGTAAGGGTCTCTGAGTCGAAACCCATAGATGGACCAGGAGGTGGAGGAAAGGAGGGTGGCAATGGTGAGCGAGAAAGAGAGACGCTGGGTCGATTTAGTCTGAATGATCTTGGCCTGTGGCAAAAACACTCCCGGTTCAGGTGCATAGTACCATTCCTGTACCTTGCCTAAGAATATCCTCGGGGGGGAAAAAGACCCAAATCCCTCCAATCTTTCACCCCAGCCCTCTCCTGCATCCCACTCACCCACCTCGACTGTCT
Organism: Peromyscus leucopus; assembly: GCF_004664715.2. NCBI lineage: Eukaryota > Metazoa > Chordata > Mammalia > Rodentia > Cricetidae > Peromyscus > Peromyscus leucopus. The sequence goes on from NC_051068.1 coordinate 67,161,730, forward strand.
GGCCTCCTTCCAGGAGCTGGATCTATTTTCCTCTGGAGTATCAGCCAGTCTCTGGCTAAGGGAGCCTAGCCCTGATCTCCCCTACCTCTTGGCCACCCCACTCACCAGGTCAGCCAGTGGTGAGAGGTACATGCTGATGGTAAAGACGCTGCAGAAGAGGCCTAGCTGCTGGAGCCGGGCCTCAAGCTCTGGCACCAGAAGCCAAAAGTAGCCATAACCCAGGAGCAGGACCCCCAGCAGGGCTGCGGTCTGCAGGAGCACAGCATGCTGCAGGGGAGAAGCGTCTTACTTGCATCTGTACCAGAACACTCATTTCTCTGCGGGGATTGCTGCATCCTGTCTTCGTCCATGCTCTAATGGGGAAATCAGCTTTTATCCCAGCCTTCACGTCTGTCTCTCTCTCTTTCACCAATGGCTTGAAGGGAGGCCTCATTCACACAACACTGGAGGTCTCCAGGGAAGGGAAAATTACCTTTTTCTCCCTCCCCTTTTCCTGTGAGCCTCACCTACCCGGGAAGAGACTAATGGATGTTTTTGTGATTGAGTGGGAAAGCTGAGCTAATGGCCGTTCTTAGCCACTGGCCCTGGCTCTAACTCTAAAGGAACCATCAGAGACAGCATAGCCCTCTCTCCCCAGCCTGTGGAGAGGATGGGTTAGCACTGATACCCTCGGGCCAGGGAAGCCACCACCAGGCTTGTGAGCAAGGGGAGGGTGGGTGGCCGTGTGTGCTTTTTGTAGGGCTGGCCTCATGGGAAGGAGGACAAGAAGGACCTTCTAGGAAAAGGAAGTCATGCCACCCTACTAGTCTTCCAGGAAACGGTCTGCTCTGCTAACATGGCAGGGCGTGCTGAAGAGGTGGGTGCGAGGGAGGGCCTCTACCTTCTGAGGACTGTAGTGCAGATAGGCCAGGATATAAAGAGTCTGAAGCACAGCCCCCACGGCATTGACGATGATGAGGGTCCCATCTCCCTTCAAGACTCCATAACTCAGCCAGCCCAGGTTGCTGTGAGAGGAGGGGATTATGGTCCAAGGGGCTGAGTGTGGCAGGGGGTCCCCAGGGACCTCGTGCGCCTCCCTCAGCCTTTCCCGCCACAGCCAACGCTGCTCTCACTTGACATCCGTGGTGAGAAAAGGCAGGAACTGGATGCTGTCCACGCTCCGTGTCCTCTGCATGTGCCTGAGGTCCGAGCTGGAAGGGGACCCGAAGGGAATTGTTAGGAATGGGTAGACGATTCCTCGGTGCTTGTCACCCACCCTGAACGGACAAGCGGATCTCCCCGACTCAGGCCGGGGGGCCAGCCTCGCCTTAGCACCCCAGATCACCCAACTCTGCTCCACTTTCATTCTGGGTTCCAGCTGCAGCCCGGAATTGGAGCCACGTCTCTTGACCACTTTCCTTTCCTTCCACTCTCCTGACTTCCTAGTCCTGTCCCCAGCCCAGTCCCTCCGCGCTCTCACAGGCCAGTGGAGAACATGCCCAGGGTGAAGAGCACGCAGGCACCGGAAAGGACCGAGTCTGCCACGCCGCCCGCCTCCATCCCACCGAGTCGGTTCCCTCGCCCAGTTCTGCGCGCTAAGCTGTTTGGGCCCAGGGCCGGCGGCCGCGAAGCCCCGCCCCTCCCGCGGAACGGCGCCGGAACCCGCCCCCGCCAGAACTGCACCGGAACTGGGGCCCCTGCCACCCCAGCGCTGCGTGCCGGCCTGGTGGTTGGCTGCTGTGTGCGGGGCTGGGTCCCTGAGCTTCCCCTTCGGAGTGCGCTCCTTGGTTTTAGGAGGGACCGTGCATTTGTCCCCGACAGGGCCCCTCCTCACACTCTGCTCACTCTGGGTCCTCTAGACCACCGGCCTCAACTTCTGTGTTTCCTTATGTCCTTGTATGCAAGAAGGCAAACTGCAAATTCAGTCTCACCGCGTCTTCAGCCCTCCTCCTATTCACCGCTCCATATCAGAGCCTTGGCTCCTCAGCTTCGGAAGGTTTCCCCTGGAGGTTATTGAAACCTCGTTAGCAGGAATTGACAGGAGTGGCCGTCTTCCTTCAGGTGCCCGCCCTTGCACAACCTGCCCTATCCATGGGCACCCCTACCCCTGGCCCCCTGTTCCAACACACTGGCTGCTGGGAACTTTCCCTCCCAGCCTCCCCACGCAGCTCTGCTGGTGGGGCTGTGCACAAGCTTCAGCTGGCATCCAGCTCCCTGACTCACCCAGACAGCACGAGTACCTGTGTGGTATGCCAAAGCCCCGCGCTTGAGGCTGATGAGTGGGATGAGAGGTTGGACAGGAAGAACGATCGTACAGAATGGCGCGCACGGAGAGGAAGCCAGCTCACTACTATAGGGAATTCTCCTGCAGGACCCCCCCCCCCAGAGGAGGAAACACCCTCCCTTTGGCCGGGTAAGAAGCATGTATTTTTTTAGAGAGAGAAAGAAATTAAAACCAAGCAGGGCGGTGGTGGTGCACACCTTTAATCCCAGCACTCGGGAGACATTCGAGGCCAGCTTGGTCTACAGAGCGAGATCCAGGACAGGCTCCAAAGCTACAGACTCTGTCTCGAAAACAACAATAAATAAATAAATAAATAAATAAATAAATAAATAAATAAATAAAGCCAAGTTGTGTCTTACATCTTTTTCCCCCTGACCCTAGCCATTTACTATGTTTTGTCTTTTACTTATTTATTTTGTGAGATGAGGTCTCACACTGTAGCCCAGGCTGGCACTGAAATCTTGGCAATCTACTTGCTCCACTGTCTGAGTACTGGGATTACAGACATGACCCAAGCCATGCCTGGCTACATAAGCTTTGCACTGCTGAGGATTGGACCCCAGGCTTACACATATTAGGTTAGCACTCTGCTTCTTGAGGTACATTCCCAGCCCCTTATTTCTGCTTTTGAGGCAAGGTCTGAGTTGTCCATGCATATCTCAACTTTGCCATCTTCCCAGCTCAGCCACGAGAGCAGCAACTGGGGTTATAGGTGTGCACCACACCAGCCCCGGTTGCTTCTGATGTGGCGCTGAGCCTAGCACACGAGGAGGGACTCTGATCATACGTCGACATGGAGGGGCAGAAAAACACGTCCAAAAAAAATTACTTTATTATGAATCCAAGAACACTGTATAAAAAAACAACTCCAGTTGTAGAAATGAGCAGACACAGCACGTTTATCTACAGACACTGTACATGTGGGCCCTGCCCTTTAGGCTACACTACACAGACTGTACACGCGGGCACTGCCCTTACAGCTCTCCTCTGAACAGCATCGTCCTCGCGTTGGCACAGCTCCAGGGAATGCTGCCTGAAGGACGGGGAGGATGCAGTCAGTGCCTGGCTACGAACCTCTCCGGCAGTTCGGCAGGTGGAAATCCTGCAGAGATGCGGGGTCAGCCCAAGCATGCTGCCTCTCCTGTACCTGGCTCCCACGCAGGAAGCTGTCTCGAGCATTTCCTTCAGTCAGTTCATCTGGACATCACGGCTTCCTCGGGGAAGGGCGTCTTTAGCGTCCAACTACATGACCGCAGGCCCTTGCAGCTCCTCTCCCACTGGGCCCTCGAAATGGGCCAGGCCGGCCTGCACAGCCCGTTTCTTTGGCTTAAAGGTAGAAATCGCAGGGACAGGACCTTCCCCACTTCTTCCTCCGTCCCTCTGAGGTGGAGGCAGGAACGGCACAGTCAGGCGGGTTGAACTCCTTTGGGTTGAAACCCATAATACTGAACCTTCTGAGGCTTCAGGGCGGCAGCTTGTGCATGGGGTGGGATGGTTCCCGGGGCTGGGGCTTCGGGGTGCTTGCCCCCGCCCCTCCGCCCAGTCGCAATCCTTGAGCCCGGTGAAGCACACACCTTCACTGGGTCTGCAGTAGCAGCAGAGCGAGCAGGAGCACAGCCCAGACCAGCGGCAAGAGGCGAGGGGCAGCGCTGACTCCCACGCTGTGCAGGACCCGAGCCTCGGGGTCATCTGCGGGGTGAGGAGGCAAAGACCGACAGGTGAGGGCCCCCGCTACTGGCACCGGCCTCCACCAAACAGGACGGAGCCAGCCCCTTCCTGTGACCCTGGCCCAACTGGCTCTAGCTCCCTACCTGCTGGAAGCCTCTTCTCCTGTGAATTGGCGTGGGCCTGAGGGCTGTGAGCTGAAAGATAAAAATGGCAGGAGATGAGGTACTGCCACGGGAGGCGGAGAGGCAACTTCCGCCCCGTCCCAGACCGCTGGACCAACTCAGCGTGGGGGAAGGAGGCACCCACGGGCCCTGACACTCACTGATTTTGCCATTGACAGTCACCTTCAACTTCAAGCACTGGTTTTCTTGATGGTAGATAGGTTTGGCTGCAAAATAAATCCAAAGGACGTTAAGCAAAGAGCCTTTTTTTAAAATGTTTATTTATTTATTATGTATATAGCATGTATGACTGCAGGCCAGAAGAGGGCACCAGATCTCATTACAGATGGTTGTGAGCCACCATGTGGTTGTTGGGAATTGAACTCAGGACCTCTGGAAGAGCAGCCAGTGCTCTTAACCTCTGAGCCATCTCTCCAGCCACCAGAAAGAGCCTTTTGATAGAAGATAAGAATTCAAATCTGAATCAGCTTCCTCAGTGCCCTGTTTAATTTTTTTTTTTTAATTTATTTAAAACAAGATTTCACTATGTGGCATTGGCTGCCCTGGAACTTGTTATGTAGACCAGGCTAGCTTCAAATTCACAAAAATGTACCTGCCTCTGCCTCCTGAGTGCTGGATAAAAGCACTCAACGCCATATCCAACCAATAGATAAATTGTATTTACTTTTAAATTGTTCTTTCCTCCTCGTTATTGTACATTGTGGCACATGTGTGAAAGACAGGACACAGACACTGGGAGTTGGTTCTGGCCTTCCATCTTGCCTCTGCACTGCATGCTTGATAAGGCTGATTTTCTTTATTTTTTATGTATCTTTATTGGGGGGGCAGGGTCTCTTTACAAAGCCCCTGCAGTTCTGAGATTGACTATATATAGACCAGGCTGGTCTCAAACTCAGAGAAACACATGTCTCTGCCTCTCAAGTGCTGGAGTTAAAGACTTGGACCACCACAGCCCAGCAAGGCTAATTTCTCGTTCCTGCCTTCCATCGCCCTACAGGAGTGCTGGGATTACAGATGCAGGCCACTGTATCTGACTTTTGATGTGGGTTCTGGAGCCATGGCAGCTGCTTAGGTGGGTTCTGGACAGAATTTAGGTTGTCAGGTTTATGCAGTAACTGCTATTTATCTGTTTTTTGTTGTTGTTGTTTTTTTGAGACAGAGTTTTTCTGTGTAGCCCTGGCTGTCCTGCAACTCCCTCTGTAGACCAGGCTGGCCTCGAATTCACAGAGATCTACCTGTCTCTGCCTCCCAAGTGCTGGGATTAAAGGCACATGCCGCCACCACTGCCCAGTCCCTACCCAAATTTTTTTAGGCATGGTCTCACTGTAGCCCACACTGACCTGAAACTTTGTCTGTAGCCCAGGCTGCCCCTGAATCACACCAATCTTCCTATCTCAGTCTCCTGAGTGCCAGGATTATAGGCGTGAGCCTCCGTGCCGTACCTAGCCTTGATATTTATCTTCAGTTTTTGGCTACTTTCTGATCAATGTTCAGTCCTCTCTCTCATTCTCTGGAACAGCACCCAACTTCAGCAGTGGTAGTGACAGGAGCGTGGACCATGTCCCTTCCACATTCCATCTTTCATGGCTCCCAGCCTGAAGTTGCATGAGGTGTTCACAGTGTAATTTCCCTTTCCCTGGGCCATTTTCTACCAAGCTGGTCTAGACTCACCCAGAGAATGAGCACTGGACCTAGCCTTCACAAAGCCCGGACCTTGTAACACTCAGGATTCATCAATGGGTTTCTGCCACCCTCAGGAGGAAGTCTAAACTCCTACTAGTGTCTGGCCTCCAAGAATCTGTCCTAGCCAGCGTCCAAGCCCATCACTCTATTTCTTGTACGCCTCTCACCCCGGGAGCTCCAGAAGCGGTCATGCTCCCTTTGGGAATGTGCCACCTGTCCTTGTCATCCCAACCTCAGTCTTTTTTTCTATCTTTGGCAGGTGCACAGGTCATTTCCCCAAGTGCCCTGTGCTCATGTCTATCACATCACACTCTTCTATTGGCCTGATGATTTATCTGGGTTCCTTCCCAGCTTCCTTGAGGACAGGGGGCCAGGGGTGTTTTAGTTATGTTGTGTCCATGTGCCAGAGTGTCTAGGACACACCTGAAGCTTGTTCCACATCTGCACTATGAATCAGAGAAAACTGAGTTTAGACTTGGAAGGGGGGGGGGCAGGGACTCTGTGTTACTTGGCTCTCCACTAAGTAAGCAGCCAAGCGCATGCTGCCGGCCACCAGTGCTCTGTGACCCGTCCCTTGGGTACTCACAGATGTAATAGTAGCTGTGTCCTTCCTTGAACTCCTTGCCCAAGGTGAAGGGCGTGAAGCGCTGGAATTTCTCAGACAGCTTCTCTGGGCCATGCTTGGCACTGGGCTGGGTGCACTTCCAACGGACCTGGTCCTTGGACTGGGGTTGGCACGCCACATACTCCTCACGCTCCACCATGTACAGTGTATACCGCTCCATGGCGGCGTCTGCCACGGAGTCGTCCTCGTAATGTGGGCAGATGATGTCCAGGTAGTCGTTCAGCCGCACATGTACAGTGTAGTCCTCCTCCCGGAACCTGGGCCCAAGCAAAGCAGAGGAAGCGGAAGTCAGACCAGAGCCTGAAGCGTCTTCCAACTGGTCACATCACCCCTTACATTCCACAGTGGGGCCCCAAAGATTTTTTTCCAATATCTTAACTCCCGTATTTACTGATCATCTTTCTCTGCCATCATCAACCATTCCCTCATTACCATCATCTACTCATTTTCCAAATAACACCCACTAAGCACCTCTCAGGTACCAAAGTGCCTTCTAGAAGGCCCCAGGTATCTGCCCAAGGATAGATAGGTCCTCGGTATTTCTGCAGCTCACTCACTGTTCTGTTTCCCCAGGTCTTCTTTAAATGCCAGGAAACTACAGTCTGGGCCGTCCTGGATGTGGGAGCCAAGGTCCCTTTCTCTCTACCACGCTGCTGCGTCCCTCATCACATCCCTTCTTCGCTTATCTCATTCTGTCCTGCCCCTCAAACCAAGTCTCTCTCAGATTTCCACTTCAGGACCCAATCCCTGGTCCAAACCCAGACTCGCAGAGAGTAAAACCATTCTTACCAGTTTACTCAAATCTCCCTTTCTTTGTTACTCAAAGGTACGCCCTGATCGCCTTGTCCCCTTTCCTCAGAGCACCCCCAAACATCCCTGTCTTTTATCTCCAAGAGTCACAATTCCACCTTCCCCCATGGAATGTTACAGTTTAGACCTGAGACGGTCTCTGCCTTTTCCCTTCTCCCCAGGTGGAGCCAGCTCCCCTCCCCCAGCCAGTTCCCCCCAAGCCCGGCAGGCTCCAGCCTGACTGCCCACCAGCCCCTCCCCCTGAGCTCCAGACACCTGGCTCCAGCCTGGGGAGGGTCTCAGCAGTGGCAAAGTGCTTCCCACCTCCCGCCGACAGCCAGTCAGCTCCTCTGAACTCTCCCAAGCACTGCCAGGGAGAGGCTCCGCAGAGCTGCCTGCCAATTTGCTTCACATCCAAGTCCTCGGCATGGGTGGTGCCCATGGTGATGGTGGGGTTCCATGGTGGCCACCCACTACCCAGTCATCATGACCCTTTAGAGAGGCCTGGCCTTGCAGCAGCTTGCAGCCTCGAGAACTGGGCTTACCAGGCCGGCCCCTCCCCCACCCCGGGGAAAAGAGAGAGAAGCAGAGGGAGGCTTTTAAAATTCCTCTCTGGAGAGATAAACATAGAAGCCATTTCAGAACAGGTATTTCAGCTCTGGGCCTGGCGTCTTTCCCCCATTCCCGTGATGGGCACTGACTCATGCCTCATCCACCTCTGCTACCCGCCCAGGCACTCTTGAGAGCCTGTGAAAATTCACCTTGTCAAATGCAAGCAGCCCCCCCCTGGACCCCAGGACAGCCCAGTGCTGGTTTTGCCCCAGTGCTGGCCTCTGGGCAGAGGGAGCAGAGAAGTCCGGATGGCCAGAGTAGCTGTCTCTCCAGGACCATGGGAACCCAGCTCACACACCCTTCTCTGCCTCTGCCTGGAGCCTGGAGATCCCAGGGCCAATGCCCACCACCCTGAGTCACCTGTGCCAACCCTGCACCCGCCCTGCTCACTGCCACCTCATCTCTTCTCCCAAGCTGGGCCTGCCTAGACCGCCCATGACCTCCACTCTAGACCGGCTTTCCTGTAGCTGTAAATAAGACAGGGTATGTGTGTGTGTGTGTGTGTGTCCAGAGGGACAGGCCTGAAGCTATTCTTAGTGGGGTACACTTCTAAGGGGACTACCCCCTCTACGTCGCCTGCCTGTGACACCTAATCTCCGTCTGGAAGGGGGGCTACAACAGTGGTGGAGAAGACAGGGAGGGGGCAAGGAAGAGGCTCCTTCCTGAAAGAGAGGAAACCTGGGAGCTTGGGAACGGAAAAGGCCAGAGTTCCCCCCTCCCTGCTCATGGCTTCCTGTCCCCTCCTCCTCCTCCAGCCGACACCTGGCATGGGCATAACAGGGACTTTGCTCTTTCCCACTACTAGGACAGGACAGGGTCAGGGAGGCAAGGGGTAGGAGCCAGGGCTGGCTGGGCCGCTGTAGCAGCCTGGGGCCGGGAAGACGCTGCCCTTAGGGTTGGCAGCTGGTTCTAGGTTGCCCTCCGACATGCCCTGGACAGCAGACCCTCAGCTGGCAATGCCGCCGTGCCAGAGGAGACTGGCGTGGCATCTAGCTCAGGGAAGAGGGAAGTTAGGCAGCCTGGGTGTGGGAGTGCTCTGGTGGTATTCTGTGCCCCCACCCCTCGGGGGCCAGGCCCTGTGCTCCCTGTTCCACCATGCCCCCCCTCTTAGGTTTTGCCCAAATACTGTTCTCACAACTTGAGAAAACTCAAGGGCAAGAACAAAGGATCTGGCGGTGTCTTCCTCCCAATACCATTTGCTTCCTAGCCCTAAAACCTGCCCGGGAGAAATTGCCTCCTTCCTGTCACGGCCCTTTGTAGCCCTGTGAAAGCCCCTCTGCTCCTCCCCAGGCTTTCCAGGGACACTCCCCTCACCAGTTCCTCAGTGTGACCACCTTGGCCACTCCCTCGGCCTGTCCATGCACACACAGCATGTGCCTAATTTATGCCACCCCCCCAAAAAAAATAATCCTGGGGGCCACTCTGCAGGGTCATCTTAAACACAGAATGAATACCTGATACCCGAAACCTAGCTCCCTACTGAGAGTCTTTCCAGGGCCACTCTGAGCCTTGTGTTGACTCTTGATGTCAATAGGTGCCTGTCGTCACACAAATGCTCCCCGCGACACACAAAAAGAGAGGGCGCAGAAGTTTCATGGGGGGACTTAAAGAGCCCCGGAGGCCAGGGCCCATGTTACATTCTCAAGGTAAGAAGGCTCGTCATGAGATCCTTACTTTGGAGTAATGGGATGCCAGAGGGCAGGAAGAGATAGGGCTGAAATAGCGCCTGTCCAAGTAGGCATGAGCAGGTTTCTGCCAGGATCGGGTGTTGCCAGTTACTAAGGGAAGGTAAAGACGGAGGTGGGACGCTCCAGAATCCTTCCCACCCCTGGCCACCTCCCCTAGGCTCAGGCCAGGGGGTGGCCGGGACAGTTACCCCGAGGAAAGGCATTGCCAACCAGGCGCCCAGGCTGCCAGAGGGAGTCTCGGGGCTTACTTGGGATTTGAACTGTTCCAGAAGACGATGTGACGGTCAGCAGCGGCCAGACTGCAGCACAGCCCCAAGAGAGGGGCCCAAAGGAACTCCATAGCGTGGGGCCGGGCCGGGCCGGGCCGGGACGAGAGCTCTGCAGTGTAAGGGTTCCCACTGGCTCCTCCACGGTACAGTAGGCACCGCGATCACAAATCTGGCCTCTTCACTGCTCGACTCCGCCTTTTGGGCCGGCGCCGCCCGACACCCGCCCCGCCCCCGCCCCGCCCGGCGCGCGCTGCCCCAGGGCTTGGGTGGCTGGGGAGGTGGAGGAAGGGAAAACGCGCGGGGAGGGGGGGGCTCCCGTGCCCCAGGGACGGAGCGCGCTCCGGGGTCTGCACAGATCTCTCCATAGCTGCGTGTTCGCTTACGGGGGGTGGTGGTGAGGGGGGGGGCGGACACGTCTGTGTGAGGCTCTGTAGGCTTTGTGGGACTGGGCGCAGACGCAAGCTGGAAAAGGGAGGCACTCACACGTGTGGGTCTGGGAACCAGCGGCTTCAGGACCTGGCTTTGCAGCGCGGGGCGCCAATCTTGCCAGGGTGCGAGGTGGGGGATATACCCACACCTTTTCCCGAGATTCACACTCAGGCCTGCGCGTTCGCCTTCTCACGCTCGCTCGCTATCCGCCCCAACCCCTCCATGCCCAGACTCCGCGCTTGGCTGCCCCTCCCCACACAGACGCGGCTGTTTGTTTTTGTTGGGTTTGTCAATGTTGTCTTTGTTCAAGAGATTGTGTCATCGCTTAGATGCCGGGAATAAAGTGCGACGCTGTGTGTGATCAAGTGTGTAACGAGTGCGGCCAGGGCTAAGGGCGCCTCAGTCCATCAGTACTTGGTGCGAGAGGAACAGATAGGACCCTTGGGCTCACGAGGGGGTTTGTTCTTAATTTTTTAATAGAGCCAAAGTACACTAATGACCTGTTTATTTGTCTCACGCGTGTCTCCAGCGAATGGGCTCTTGCAGATGGACTGTGGGAATATGGTCATGAAAGGGTGACAAACTAACCCACACATGTACATATGACGCGTGTAAAATGCGCGTGTAAATGTGGCAGGTAGGTGTCAAGACCCTTGTGAGTGTGTGCGGAAGCGTGCGAAACGCCTGACATACGCATGCTAATGTTTGTGACCAGTGTGTGAAGAAGAGGAGAAACGTGTTTGGGCGTGCAGCGGGGGTGGGCTGCAGTAGGGGTAGTTTGGGCCGCTGTGGTAGGCTCAGTCTTGGGTCTTCCAGTCAGTAGGACCTCAGTACCAGGCTCAGGTCCCCTCCCCCGCTCCATGTAAACAACCTCGCAGGAATTCACCTCTCGAATCAGCAGCTGTCTGGAGAGGGGCCGGCGGCGTCTGCGCCTGGCTTGGAGCTGGCGGGCAGGTGTTTGATTAGGCTCGAGTGCGTTCCTGGAGCTGGAAAGTTGAAAGCTGAGTGTTTGGTAGTTTGCGTGTGTGGCTGTGTGCCTGCAGGATTTGATGGGGCGGGGGTTTAGGTCCCCCCTCCTTTTTTTTTTTTTTTTTTTTTTCTTTGCGGCTGCGCATCAGGGCAAGCTGCGGACCCGGGGCTCTTTGCCGGCTCCGGCCCAGCTTCCTGGGCTTGCAGGCCGTTTCATCCTGGCTGTTTACGGCCAGGCCTGGCGGCAGAGCCTGTAATTACGCCGGGCCAGGACGCCGCGGCCAGTCCGGTGCTGACCCTGCTGGGGAGGAGCCTGGAGTTGAGGAGGGCTCTGGCCTTCCTCCTCCTCCTCCTCTCCTCCTCCTCCTCCTCCTCCTCCTCCTCCTCCGGGAGGTGGGCCCTACTTGTCGCTCTCACCATAAATATTTACTGAGCTCCAGCTAGGTGCCGCGCCCTGTAACCCGGCTCCTGGGTCAGGGTCCGGCTTTGCACAAGCACATGCC